>NW_027071826.1:46854827-46894827 GCF_038088225.1 Cyrtonyx montezumae | reverse complement strand
TTCCAGAAACCAACTTAAAGTTTTGGTTTTCAAAACATCTTTAAACTGCTGAGAGCAGGACAAGACTGCCTCAGAGTACTGGAAATTTATCATAATCCATTATTTAAAATATTCTACTTTGGACAGCAAGGGCTTGGTAATATTTAAAAGCAGTCAGCAAGCAGTGGAAACTCTGGTATCTTTTGTAACAGTTCACATGTCAAACTGGCAAAGTGCCCACAGCGTACGGCAGAAAAATCTATTTAATGTCTGCCCCACAAGGCGACATGAGGCTTGATTGGCAGAAAGCAGAGAGTGGCTTTTGATCATGTGTCCTAACAAGCAGTTCCAGCTCCTGTCTCCTCGGCTGAGCGGCTCCACATTACCTATTCAAACAGAAGTGACAGGCCACTGCACTACTCTTTGGCTCTAGTCTCACGCAGTGGGAGCTATGCTGGAGACAGAGCCACTGATTAAATATATCACTTTTTCAAGACAAGCAGGTTGTCTGAATCAAAGTTGGACAGAATAGACTCAACATTATTAAAAGAGGATATAAAACCGGAGCTGAGTGATGTTAGGCCAGTTTGTACAGCCTCAGGGATTCACAGACTGACAAGGGGAATAAGGAACAGCAGAACTCATAAAGCAGGGTCAGAAATTAGCTGTGACACCTTGGCCATTTTCCCATCACTTCAGGGCCACTGTGTTTCAAGTCCTGTAGTCTCTTCTTGGCCTTTTTTTTTTTTCATGATTTACTGTGCTAAGAGCAGGAGGGGGAGACATAAAAATCATTAACTACAGAAAGTTGCAAATTGCAGTTTGACAATAAAAAATAAAATATTAGCCACGCTTCACCACCTAATATACAGTCTTTGCTAATTAGATTGGGCCTTTTTCCTTCTATTCTCATCAGCCAAATTATTGTCATCAAATAATTTGTTGATACAGCACTAGCTGCTCTTGCTAAAAGGGATAAGTGAAAGTGGGGAAAATGACTGAATAGAAATGCTTATTATATCGCCGTATTAGCTCATTAACAAATTGGTTTGATTTTTGAGGCTATATGTCCGGTCGCTGTCTGTTGTGTCATGGAATACACCGAAGCCGAAAGGCAGCAGACTCCGTGCATTGCTGGCTCCTCTCAGGCGATCAAGATACACTGAAACATGGAGGAGCCGATGCTCCAGCTACATTAGTAATGGCTGGCATCACTGAAGATATAACAAAACCCGGTAATAAAGCTGCACTTAAACAGCTAAAAATACAAACAGTCCACAGAGGAAACTGAAGCAAAGACAGCTTATTTCAATTTGTAATGCACGTGCATGCCACAACTATAAAATTACTTCAGGGCTATTCAAACTTCTGTGAAAAATATTAAAATCATGATACCAAATCTAGACAGGTTTTTTTTTTTCAGAATTACTCATGCAGTTAATTCTACTAAAATTAATAGAGTCACCTCAGGAACAAATGCGGTTCAATATTTATTTTTCACTATGACAAGATCATTTTCAAAAACTTCTAACATGTTTGTTTTTGTTTCACTGTAACTATTTTAAAGTAAGCTGCTTGTCACATATTTCAGGTAAAGAGTGCTAAGATCTGTGCACAGAACCTCAGCTGTTTTAAACAGGAAAAACACAGGTAAATTTAAAAAAGAGAAAGAAAAAAAAAAAAGAGTAGAAAGATCAGAGCCCAGCCTCCATGCATAACCCCTATCACACACAGCACAATTGCAAATGCAAGCACAATTCAGTCCTAAAATGTTGTTAGACTAACGAGAAATGTACTCTCCAATTATTTGGTGCCATTGCAGGCTCTCCAGACTGGTATGCTCAGAGTTTCTCCTCATGGGTGAAAAAGCCTGCTTGCTTCAACATTTTCAAACAAAAGACACAAGAACATTCAATATGGGCGCTTTGTTGCTTTTTGTTTTCAGGTTCAGTGATGAACATGATTCACCATAGAAGGTGATGTCACATCAAGTTCTTTAAGAAACACGAGCAGGCAGCAGTGCATTATCACTTCGCATCAAAATATGGCAAATGGTTATGTAAAGCATTAAGTAAAACAGTTAATAAAAAGGAAGATGAAAATAAACAGGCGTTCATAAATAGGGCACTTTGCCCAGGAACTTTGGGCACCTATGTAAGTAAAACTAAAAATATATTATGATTAATAAAAGAAAACATCTATTAGACACATTCCAAAATGCTATGTTGTAGAACAAAATATTTGGCACTGCTTAACTTACTGGCAGCCGATGCTAGTGTGGACTTGCAAAAAACAGACTGCAAGGGGCACTGCCAATTGGGCTAGAGCAGCGTGAACAGGAGCTACCTGCAGATGTTTACACAGAACTTGTCCTCACAACTGTATTTAACAAGGGCTGTTGCACTCCTCTTCATGAATCTCACAATCCCTACTCTAGCAACGCAAGCAATTCTTTATATTATTAAAAACATAGCAGAGGAGAAGGATTTTAACGTGTAATTACTAAGTCTTGCTTCATTCTGGAGATCACTGCGCCAATCTCTAAATAAGGAAAATGCTTTAACGTGAGGGCTGCTCTGAAAGTAATATGTCTTATTTCACTATGTTGGCCCATGATATCGTAGGTGGTACGGCAGCAGAGACTGAACCTTCCCACCCAAATATCCTGTCACATATTGTTCCCATGTCACAGATGGCAGCAGAGGGGCAGTCTGACAAAATGGCGCCTGACATGGAAGTTCAGATGAAACAAAGGTGCCACAGCGAATTCCTCCAGGCAGAAAAAAAATGGCACTTACTGACATTCATTGACACTTGCTGAATGTCTCTGGAGACCAACCAGAGGATGTGAGCACAGTGGGGCAGCGGATGGCACATTTCAGGTTGCCTCCACTGGTGCAGATTTTTACAGGTGCAGCGTGCAGGCTCTTGCTCATCATTAGTGAGGAAGAATAGCTAGTGGTAACTGCACTGAAAAAAAGTGCTTTGTAGCTGAGAATTTATCAAAGGGTGTTAACTGCAGTCTCTGTATCTATTGTAGTTTTCTTGGAAATAAATAGTAAGCACTACTTTCAGAGCAATCTATATCACCACAATCCAAAATACTCTTATGAACCATAAGAATCATGTAGTTCAGAACACAGAATTACAGTTTGTTCCTGATTTATACTTTGTACTTCCTGGCTATGTACTCTGCACTCCACAGTACAAACAGCTCAGGGCCCAGCAAAGGCTGCAAAGATAGCCAGGTGACAGGATCATCCCTCTCATATGAGGAGAGGCCAAAAGCATTCAGCCTAGAAAAGAGTGGGCTCCAGGCTATCTCATATATGGAACTACCTGATGACAGGAGTAAAGAAGATGGGCCCATGCTCTCTTCCATGGTACCCAGTGACAGGCCAAGAGACAACAGGGATAAATGAACGCGCAGGAGATCCCACTTAAACATAAGACAAACTTCTCTTATTGCAAGGGTGGTCAAAAACTGCCATGAGCCAGATCTGAGCAGCCCACAGTCTTGCACGCAGCCTGGACCAAGGCAGTGGCCAGAGCTGCCTGTCTTTCTCAGCCACTCTGCACTCCTCCATTTTTTTTTTTCTTTCATTAAAATCTAAATTCTTCCCTTTAGAAATTTAAAGGAAAATAAAAACAGCTATCGAATACAGAAATGGTATAAAGTACTATTCTAAATGAAAAGAAATTGTGGGTTTTTTTTACCTTAATGTTGATTTGCACTCAATAGACAAAAGTAGCAGAGACACTGAATGGATTTCGTCTCCTTAACATAACATTTGTTTGTAATTAATTAGCACGGCTGAAGACTAATCTTAATAATTGCTTGCTGTTTCCAGTGGAGGCAGGATTCCTTCATAAAAGTGGCATCTTGGAGTTTCAGACTAAAACACCAAGGTGAGAGTAGCTGTGCTTCCTGTTAGGCAACAGAGCCTGAGCATGGGGCTGCCTCATGCAGCCAGGCAGCGGATGCCTCCGTCTCTCTTGTGGCAGCCAAATAAAGTTGTCAAAATTATTTTTAAGTAATGACAAGGTATCTAAACCAAATACTATAAGGGAGAATGAGGAATATATCAGCATTTAAAATGTATATGCTGCTGAGCATTTTTACTGTCATTTCTTTAAGAAAAGCAGATCTAATTAGCTGTATCTCTAAAGTGCGTACCTAGCATTTTTATTATGTATTATAACATTTTGCTTAGAGTTGACATTTTTATTCTGACAAGCACTGTCTGGAGAGCTCTCAATAAATAATACATTTACAATTTTCAGTAAATAAGCACTGGACACAAATCGTTATCCTTACTTACAGCTGCCCCTCTCTAATAGTGCTTTTACAAGTAAGGTGACTATTCAGTCTAATGCAATACTCTCAGTGCTGGAAAGATATTTTCATTCATTATCCCAGTCACAAGCACTTAAAGCACTTTTAGGTCCTGTTGCTAAACAGCAGGAATGGCAAAGCAGATAAGACTAACAAAAACTAAAGTTCACCACCAAAGAAACCTGAGGTCATTCCCCCTCCAGAAATTAAAAATACAGTGGCATACAAGATCTGTCACATTTTACTCCTATCTTTCCCTCATTTCATTATGTTCACCTTGTCAACCTAAAGAAGGGAATTATTGCCATCTAGTCCCCACTGCTAATCTGATGACTACAAAGAGTATTTTGATTCCTATTTTAAAGCATCATCTGATCATAACATTGTGTCACAGTGCATCAGAAAACAGTGAAGTCTGAATTTATCTTCTGCCAAGATTGCACAACTGAAGCAACTTGCCATATTTTCACAGCTACTTACTCACTCGTAATCTTCGCCACAGAGCCCAGTGTTATTTGTACCCATTCATACTAGACTTGCTTTTCTTGCTGCCCTAAGGAAAAAGCTGTCTTATAGCTACGCTTCTTTACAATGCTTTCATGATTTTCATAACACAAAAAAACAGTGTAAAGATAGCAGATCTTATACCACATGTCTTTAAAGGAGAGAAAAATCAGATGAGCACACTGCAGAAAATTATATAGAATAGTAACAAGGAGAGAGATTATCATGCGGTAAAAAATTACATTAAATTGTATCCAGGACTGAGATGTACTGCAGGACTGAAGGAAAGGATGACACGAGTCCTGAAAGTAATCACATAGGAAAATACGATCACTGGTGTGAAAGTGGTTGGAATGGTCAGTAGATACTGGCATTGAGAAGATCCCAGTCTGTTTCAATTTTATCTGTCCCTTTCTAGAAGACCAGCTTAGAGCTCAAGTTTAGAGACGACAAGGAAAGGCTGGAAGCCCTCATTCTAATGAAAAGGATTTTACTTATCTCAGATATTCAGAGTTGAACAAAGACATTTCCCCAGTGTAATGGGAATATCTTAAAATAACGGTACAAAACATCTACCCAAAAATACTTTAAAGACCTGTAGCTATAAGGGATGTCCCAGTCTTCAAAACTTGAGAGCTGGGTTTCAGACCCTTATATTTTAAGACTGTGATCAACTCTGTGAATTAGCAAAAGCAATAGTTTCATAGAGGTATGGAGGTACAAAGCTTATACAAGAAAAAAACCTGCTTTGGGAAACAGAACTTTCAAGAAGCTCAATAAAATGGCATAGATCCTAAATCTAGATACCGTCTCATGGTAACCAAGGGGCAGTTTTGCCTGGCAGGTCCACATGCAGCTATTTCCATTTAATTTCTAGCAGATCCTGTTATGAAAAATGATACCATTACCCTAATCACATTTTTGTTGGTAATCTTGAATTAATAATAAGAATTGAGGGGTCACGAAAATTTTAACAGATTTCAGCAAAAAAAGTGGTCTCCCTAATCTACTGATATATAAATATAGATCTCTTTCTTCGTGATACCTATGTAAAAGTCTGCAAAGTTCCCCATTTCTGTGCCATAAGTAAATTCTGTGCAAAGAAAACCAAAAGGAAATCTTCAGATGTAGCATGAGACATGCTGAAAAATGTCAGCAAATACTGTATTATTTAGTGTAGACTACCAGATAATAAACGTGAAGAGAAGGTGGAAGGATAACATTTGCCAGTTTCTTGAATAAAAACTGTGAGATCGCATTTAACAATGAAGTACTCAGAAAGACTTAAAGAACATAAGACAGAAAATAATAACAAAGGAGTCAATTCTCATATAAATAGAAGGATAAACAAAAATATTAAACAAATTATTAATGACTAAATACCATGCTGTTAAACAGGCTTCATCTGCTTCTTGGAAAGAATTAATGACCTAAACCTATGTTACGTTAAAAATATCATTAAAATGATTTCCTTAAAGTTATATCTGCTTCAAAGAAGAATGATCTTTTTGACTGAATCTGCAAGCAACTCAGAAAGAAATTAGTCTGCAACTTCTTTTAGCTACTAGGGAACTAACCTGAGAAACCACTGTATTTGCATTAATGTTTCTAAATTACTTTAACCTATTATGGCTTAGAAATTAGCAGTATTTTTTCAATAAATGAACTACAAGAAAATTTTAAATCCATAAATCTTTCCTAAATATTGCATGAACAAAGGAGTATATTTTCTCTAAAGCAGAACCATATATTGCATGAAAAGGAAGAGATAAGTGTGATTTTACAAACATCACTGAATGAAAAAGAGAAAGAGAAAAAAAGAGTTGCATATAATTATATGGTAAAGAGTTAAGCAAAAGGAAACATTAAAAAAAATGTGCCACATCTCTCTTGATCTGAGTCATCTATTCATTGTGTGGACTTCTGGGCAGCAAGTTTTGGGAAGCTGGTTTGGAGATTAGTAGAATTCCTGGATCTCAGTCAGGACCTGAATGTTACCTCATACAGCTTTCTGACAGAAAAAAAAAATCAAATAAGTGGCATTCAAAAAATTGACTGTTTGCTTAACCAATTGCACATTCTCTAATCAAATATGATTTTTAAGAATTAAAGAAGAAAAGGAAGCACCATAAGCCTGGTACCTAGAAGTGATGGAAAGGTTTTTCAAAAGAGATGAAAGGAATACGAAATAGGTGTGTTTCCTCACATATAAAGGATTTGTTTCTAGCTGAAAGGAAAACCTGTTATTATATTGGTGTTTCATGGGTATCAGAAAATAATAGTACTTAATTTATCGTTTGTTTTTTTTTTAATAAAATTAACCTGTGATTAATTTAAACAATTACTTCAGATAATCCTAACACAAAAACCCAGAAACATTTTTAAAGCCTTGAAAGAGAAAAAAATATATTATTAACTAACGAAGTTCAAAGTAGAAAACAACAAACGATACAAAACCAGAAACAAACTGAAACCACTGCTACAGAGTAGTGTTATATAGTTTTCCCTATTGCATATAAAATTAATATTACATATGAATCTTTAATTTTTATTTTAGTCATCTTCAGATGTATTATATATCTCAACGAGTTACATATACCCATCCACTGAGAGACAGTACAAACAGGTGCACATGACACAGAATAGATGGGAATTTATGAATATACTGCTCTTTATATAGATGTTCATTATTCCAACATGCATACGTAAATATCTTTGATCTCTGGATGTTCAGCTATGGTCTTCAAGGAGGAAACAAGAATGGGAAGCAGTTTATAAAAAGCTTGTGCCAGAATTCTGAGCTGAGCTTGGTTGAAAAATGATACAGTATACATCGCACAGAATCAAGGTCAAAAGTGAATTAGGAATCGAGGGCCTGAGTAATGAGGGCTTAGCACTTAGCAGAAATGACATGCCCAGTTTCCAGCCCAGAAGTGCCAGCTGACCTGCCAACCTAGCATTCCAGATCCAAAAGGGGGAAATCTGCTCTCCTAGCTACAGACAAGATGTGTACTACTAATTATTGCTCATAGAGGCTTATGGTGAAGTACAGTAGGATAGTTGTCTGGAAGCCAATTCTTAGCCTGAGTCTAGGCAGCCTAGGCAATGTAAATCTGTCTTGCAAAAGTAATATGAGCAAGATTCTGAAAGAGGGGGATAGGAAGGGAGAGCAGAGGTATGACCATGCTATCTAATACACACTCTTCATTTGAGCTGTAAAGAGATTTAACACTTGATTTTACTGGAGAACCCTTCCAAGGAAAAAAGGCCAGCAAAACAATCCTTCTGCTTACCTAAGAAGTATTGAGATGTATATATTGAAGTTATCCCATACGCTCTAGAGTCCGGTGTTGTTGATTAAATTAAACACCTGTTTATTTCTGACCTCTCCTATTTATGACATTTATATGATTTTATTACTATTTTTGACCTTTATAACATGTCAGAAAAGTCCTTACATACTCAAATTAACTATTTGTAGCATTCTGGGTTTGGTTTTTTTGTTTGTTTGTTTGATTGATTTTTTTTGTTGTTAGGTTTTAATAGTTACAATTTTCTTATCAACTTTCTGATTTCCAAATAGTTACAGATTAGGATGTGGGAGTGCCTTAATGTACTGGACCATAAAAATATTGTTTATCCTGTGATGTAGGTGGTTTTGGTTCAAGCTACAGCAAGTGCTAAAAATTGACCTAAGGTATATGCAGTCTGTGTGAGGTGCTCATGTTCACATTATTACCCACAAGACATGACACTGGCTGAAGCACTATTATTAAAGAGAGATTAAAACAGCTGTACATTATGCTGAAGCATTCACTCTTTCCTTTACAAACAGACGGTCCTGGATTATAAGCAGCACTTGACCATTTAAATCACTACAACAACCAGATTTAACCAGCTGGGCCATATTCTCTTAGGCAATGCCTGTTGACCTCCTCAGTCACAGCTGCTCAGATAAAATTCTCATTAGACAACTTATTTTCAGAAGCTAAAGGACTCTGATTAAATATATCTGTTTAGACAGGATAAAGTCTTTCAGTATGTATTTCTTTTTCCAAGGTTATGAGGTAGAACAGAGAACTAAGAGACCTAAAGGTGCACCACAAAATGTTTGTTTCATGAGCAATTCATATTATATTCAGATTTTACAGATGGACAAGAATCCTCCTATAATTGTAACTGAAAGAGACTTTGCTACCGTGCCCATGAAGGGGTTAGAGCAGATGACTAGAATTCTTGACTTCTTGTTCCACTTCAAACTGTACAATTAACTTGACATACGACTTCATGTCAGCTCATTTCCCACAGCTACACCAATGTTCATGGAGCTCCTCCCCATAAGATGCTAACACAAACTGTTCTTTTATTCGAAGGAATGATGCACTATTTCAAGCCCCACCAAACTAACACAAAAGTATGCAGCAGGAATAGACATTTGTTCCCCATTACATTAATTAAATCAGTTGTATTCTGTTATCTCTAAAAATCTCTATTCACTCTGAAAGTTAACAGGTGTTGTGTTTTGTTTTTTTTTTAATTTTTGGAAAGCAATTTTGTGACAGATCAAGACTTAACTACACAAAGAGCTCCTCAGCAGCACTGGCTGCATACCATTTGAAGAAGAGAACTTCATACAAACCCATTTTAAATGATAGGTGTTAAAGATCATCACCATACTCTGTATGTATGATTAGGCAATTAATTATGTAGTTTAAAATAGACTGTTAGATGGCAAATCATATTTGCAAGCTCAGACCTCATTTCTCCAACTAAGGGCAGAATCATGTGCAGTATCCAAAGTCGCCACGAAGATCAGGATCTTAAAATAGTAACTATTTTTTAAATGTTATTTTGTTCAAATCAAACAAATATGGAGAGCTTGCTTCATTTTAGTTCAGAAAAACTTCTGAATACTGGAATAGTCATAGATAAGAATTTTGATATTTCTAGTAAGCATAAAACTTTAAAACCATTCTACTAAAGTGTAAAATACTGAAGAAATTCCAATCTTTCTATTATTTATTGTTCCATGTTGGCTTATATGGTACAAGTCAGATGTTCAATAATTTTCTGTAAAATGGAAATTATGTTTGTCTGTTTTTACTGCAGAAAATACAGAGATGCATTGAAAAGTACTTAACATGAATGTCTTTGAACTTACAGGGAGACTTTACAATAGATTTCCAGCATATTGTGCTCCAAAAAAGGCAAGATTATTTTATAGATCACTGATGACCTTTTTCACAGCTGGTGAGAATATTTAGTACAATAGGCACAGACTAGGAGAGAGGGATCTCTTTGCTGTGCATATACCAATCTTAAATCAGCAAGAGTATACCAATACCAAGGAAGCACAGAAAACTCTCAAGAACTCACACAAAAATAAGCTACAAAATGCTTGAGTCCTTAAGATATGACTTTAAACTGTTTAAACCTTCTGATGCACATTTTTATTAGCACACCATTCAGTATACTCTGGAGAAGTCTTAGCTGTGGTGTCACTACAATCAACAGCAACTTGTATACATCCGCAGCAAAGTATGAGCCAAGACCTTTGATTAGCATGGAGTGTTGAACGACTGTTACTGACTGTAAAAAAACAACTTTGCCAAACTAACATTTAAAATAGTTTTCCTAGTCTAACCACCAAATCTAAGAAAGCAATTTTTAAAAGAGTGATCTTTACAGCTGAAAACAGACAGATGGTAGTAAAGAATCTGGGACATTCTCTCTTTAGAGATGTTTCACCAGCTTCAGAAAGGACACCTATAGAACACATTTATCTATGTGCTGGCATTTAACAATTGTGCCAAGAAATTTGAAAGCCTACTTCCATCTCTACATAATTTTATTCCATATTTATGCTTATTATTGTTTCAGTATCAATTTTAATTGAAATCTACTTTACTAAATGGAGCCAAGGGATTCTAACACACACTGTTTGAAGACTGTGACCACATCATGAAACTCAGGAGCTAAAATCATTCTGAACTCATTCATATTTCAAAGAAAAATAGAGATCACAAAATTCCACTACCGTGGGATCCATTACACTACAAATATTCCTCCTGGGTTATTTTTAATGCCACTAAAAAACACTGGCAAAAATAATAGAATCCAGACACATACCCCCATATTTCTATATCTGTTTCAAAGCCTTCTGCTCCCACACCTTCCCTGGTTCAAATTTGTGTATGAGTTTAAAGGCACTGTTACAGAAGTAAACAAGACTTCCTTCTACTTGACGTAGTAGAATAGAAAGAATTTCTTGTTTGACCCTAACCTTGTGCACATATATACTGTTAAACTAATTCTTCAATTTGGTTTAGTAACCATCAAGGAAAAAAGTCTTAGCACAGCTGATGAAAATATCTGAATATGTAAACTGCCTTGCAGCTCCAAGATTTGTCCTCATTTTTATCTCTCTCTTTTAACACATGTAACAATATCTGAGCAGACTGTTTAAAAAAAAAAAGAAAAAAAGATCTCTTCAGTTGCATATCTAGATATATAGGTCAGAACTAGGTACACTTTACACTTAAAGATGTTTCCCATTCTTCTAGTCACAGATTCTGGGTCATTAAGGTGATGAAAAATGAGTATTTCTAAAGCAAAATAAAACAGCTTATGTTTTATTCATTCCTATTGTTTAAAATAAACATTTGTCTTGTAAAAAGAAAAAGAACAAATTCCGCTGAAGAACATCCCTCACGACTCTCCAAGCAGTTAAAAATTCATCATAACCTCTCAAGTAAGAACAAGTTTTCAACTAAACCAACATTCTTGCTTTTACTCTCAGACAACCAACACAATTTAGAAAGTTTTATAAAACAGACGTATTTGTCTTAAATCCCTAATGGATCTACAACTACCATTGCCATGGTAACCTGTGAATAACTTTATCCCAGCCTTTGCCAATTATGCAATTTTCTGGCTCTTGATACCCAACACATTCTTTAGACCATAAAATCTGTAGGGGGTGGGAAAACCGTATCAGTCATATTCAGCACATACCTTCTTGCTCAGTCCTGGTCATTTCTTCTAATTTCTTCTGCTTCAGTGTGTCCACCACATCTGCAAGGCTTCCTTTGCGGCGTTCTGGCGTTCCAAAATTAACACTGGTCATTAGCTCACTCCGGTCACGACTTCCTTCGTCAGGCTTGTGTGGTGAGGTAGAGGTATTTCGGAAGGAATATAGGGAACATAACTTATTACTCTCCGATTCCTGCAAAGAAACAACACAGTGTGAAAATGTAGGCTGTTCTCTTAACATCAGAAGGATCTGAAACAGGTAACAATTGAAAGCATAAGATAATTATTCTGTCATACCAAGGAGCCAATATATATCTTCTATTTTCTAAAATGTGTATTATTACTTGAAATTCTGTTTCAGTGCTCCACAGGGGCTCTTTTTGTTACTTAAGGCCAGTCTTCTCCAGGATTCTTACTACTGTATTTCATGCCTGAGATACTCCTCATCAAGGATTTTGCTTGTCAGAAACAAGCCACTTCAACATTGATTTGATGAATGTGTTAAGCATTTGCACATTTCTTAAGTGACTTAAGTAAAGGCATTAGAGGTAACACTGCGAGAGAAAATACAGGCAAGGACAAATAATTCCTGGATAGATCTTAGGCTAATGGAAAACAACATAGCTTTAGAATTTGAAAAGTTAGGCCAATAATGACTGAGAAACAAGGGAAAACATTTGAGTACACCTCATGGTTAAACAAAGCTTATGGTAGATGTCCATCCATTCACACTCATTTGCTGCTTTTCAGATTATATACTTTCCTTAAAGAATCAAGGTTATATTGCTTCTCATATACAAAAGCAGATGTTACTTTCTAGACTAATATAGACAAGAATGAGGAAACAGATGAGTTTACATCAGAACAAGTAATATATGCTGAAATGCATGTATTAGGACTGCACGTATGAGAAAATGTATTCTGTAGTCCAAAAGAGCAGGAAGTTGTATAGAAAAAGAGAAGAAAATTGGTTGATCTCCTTTGCCAAGAGGTAACATCAACAGATAAAATCAAAAAGCAACCGGCAACGTCCACATCTCCTTTGTTTTGCAGTATCACCCAACAGCTAAGCCCTGCATGAAATTTTCTGTCCCACAGTTCTCACCCTCACAATCACAGATATTTGCTGAAGTTCCGCTTTTGTTCTTTTAGCTAAAAAAAGAACAAATCCTTTCAGTTGCCCTTAAAAGAATCAACCACAGGAATTTCTTACATGCTTCTCTTTCCAAAATTATTCTAATTACTCTAATTATAATTTTTAATATCAAACCTGAAATGCTAAAAAATTGGAGTGAAAAAAATCAAGCTGTTTTGTTCACTAAAAGCCTAATAATGATGGTGGATATATTCAATGCCATAAAACATATTTTCTTCTAAATAAAGACTTAGAGTAAGAGCAGCATATATTTTAGAATTAAGAGATAAATTAACAGTTCTATCAGAAATCAGTCACCCAGCAGTGCTCCCAAGAAATTATAATATTCCTACTATATGAGCTGAGAATTGCCCATTTACAATGCTGAAAAAAAGCGTGTTGAGAATAGTCTCAGGTGAAACAAGGTCTGAAGAAAGATGGATTAGAAAGCATTAACCATTGGCAACAATGTCACACATAAATTTTTGCTTCAGTCAAGAACTGAAGGAATTATTAATTGCTTGTGCAATATAGCAGAAAGTGCTCACTAACCATGAGCAAGTGTGGTAACTATAGGCCGTGAACTGCACAGAAGGCGGTCAACAAATTGTCATCAAGCACAGCAGTATGTGATCAGCACAGCACTATTGTTGCCACTGGTGAAGAAGGCAGCACTTGATACTGACGTTGGCAATGCATTTATTCACTAAGATGATGGTGTAGCATCAGAGAAGCAACAACACCCCTGTCAATGTAGTAGTAGCAGAGGAAATTATGTAATTATGGCCAGAGTAGCAACGCAGAATAAAATCTTTCACTTCATTATTTCAGCAGTTAAATATTGAACAATTTTTCATCCCACCCACATATATTCAATAAAGACTCAGATATCACACAGAAAAATGATAGTTCAGATGGACTTGGTAGGAAGCTGAATTATTTTAGTTTTATTTAGAAAAGGAAGATTTTCTTAACTTTGATATATTCTGAAAACTGCCTTGAATTTTTCTTAAAACTTGTTTGAAATCATAACGAAGACAAGAAAAATATCTTCTAATATTTTTCAAACACTTGAATTTTTTATAATACATTTCCTTAATGAAGAATTAACACTATGTCACGTGGCATTTTACACCTTTGAAGACTACAGCATAAGAGCATCTTAAATAATTTGGAAGGACTCTGTTCTCAAGAAACCAACATCCTCTTACAGTACAAGAAACACACACACTAGGCTCAATGGACACTCTTAGCAAGGAACATTAAATCTATTGTTTTAGCCAAAGTCAAAGAAGTTAATCTGCGGAGCAAATAGAAATAACGGAATGTTCTTCCTCCTGATAACCTATGCTCTCCCTTCACTGGATGCATGCATGGTGCAGCACAACGTTCCCTCACTGCTCATGCCAGACTTTTAAGGTCCTGACTCCATTATGCAGCACACTCACGTTTCCTTTTCTTGCCCAAAAGCCTGAGATGTGCATAATGGGGATGAGATAAATTTAAGCTCTGTGAATACCTTGAACATTAATGGAATTGGTCCAAAATGATGATCTCTGAAAGAATGAGATCTGTTCAACTAAAGGATATCTTATGTTATCTGTTTTGTGGGCAATTAAAACGTAATAGATTTAAAATAATAAAAGTTATCCCTAATATTTTAAGTTGTCTGTCTCCGCAGCTTTCGGGTCCCTAAATGGCTAATACATTTGCAATGTACAGTTTAAATTGTCCCTTTCAGAAGCCCAGCAAGGATGGCTTTTTGGGCCAATTTTTTTTTTATTTAATCAGAAATGCTTAAAGTTTCACAGAACTGCTCAATCTGAAAGGTATAAAGGGTCTAAATGGGAAAATGGAAAAACTGTAGATAAGTCCAGTGTAAATAAACACTTTACCTTAATAAAAGGAAAACTCAACTAGAAAAAAAAATACAAATCAGCTATGTGTAGAATTATCTACAGGAAATAAAACAATTTCCATTACACGATTCTAGATAAATTTGTGAATAATCTGCAAATAAAATGTAGCAAAATTGAAATTCCATATGCTATGAGCTTTATAGCTACCCAATCAGAATAGATATCTTTACTACTATATATCTACAATTAGCAGTTTCCTTTTTTGTTTCAAGATCATATTAAACCCATATTCATGGCAAAACAAACAGATCAAAATACAATGGAGCAAGGCAAGTGTTCATTCTATTGCTTCTAGAAGGGTGATCCAACTATATTTGAGTGGCAGTCATTACTGCAATATTCCATTTGTTCAAAACTAAATAAATGTTACAGCAAAGTCACGAAGGATTTTAGTTTTCTTGGTCGATCATATAATCTTATATAATCTTGACGGAGCAATTCATGTCATCTCTGTGTTGCAGCATCCACCACATGTCCAAAAGCGCAGCTATTCCATACATAAAATGCAGGGAAAAGCAGCATGTAGATAATCTGCTATCTTAACTGGAAGTATATCTTTATGGCCCCTCAGTAGACTGTGAGTCTTGTCTTCTCCACAAGCTGTTTGTTGCTTCTCTTGCATTAGCACATAAGATACTTTCACTAGAAAATCAGAAGTTCAGGACAGAAAAGAACTAGTTTATTACCAAAGAATAAGCAAATAAAATCATGGTTAGGAAAGGAAGCATCCAAGTGATATAAAGGTCTACTTAATGTACCTGGACAAAACCTGGCTCACTAATTCATCCAATGGCTATGTAAGACTCTAGACAACTGACACATTCTTGCATTCTCAGGTTTAAAATTCATATATTCCTATAAAAAGTCTTCTTAAGTCTAAAATCAAAATAATATCTTCAGCTCATGGCAGTCCCTTCAAAAGATGCATTCCATTAAAGAATTCCTATTCTTACTGTGATTACGGTGATTACCATGTTAGGAGGGGAAAAAGCAAAATATATTAAAATAAGGTAAATAGTCAACATAATCCCTATGGACAAAATATTTAACAAACAGCCTTTTTCACTCAACACTGGAGAAATTCAGTCACAGAAACCCCTACTCATTTTTATTCTTGAATATATCAGTACTGAAATTACCCAGTCTCCAGGCAAAAAAAAAAGATACAAACCAGAATACTGACATGTTTAAGTAGTAGTATCAAAATAGTATATGCTCTTGAAGCACACAGTACATTTTACTTTCAATATGAATGGAATGTACAGAAAAGAAGAAATTTAAGAAAAAGCTATGTCTGTAAAACTCAGAATTTGGTCATTTCAAACACAGTGCCATTTTTGGTAAAAACATAACTTTATACGCATAATGTAGTAAAGTGGGTATTTATCAGTTTGATCCAAAATGACATCTAGTGCAGGATACTTAGGATCCCTGACTTTGCTACATTTTTCTACTCATGCTTATTGGATATATACACATTCTTACTGGATAATTGTAGAACAGTTTAGGCTCAGCAGTATTGCAAAGGTTTATATTTGCCTACAGCAGTGGTGGCATTTCAAGACTAGTCACCATTAATAACTGAAAAAATAAAATTTGGAAATGGTTCATGATATAAAATCAGAGATGAATGTGACTGCTTATGAAACAAAATGTATGATTTTATATTTTTAGCTTACTTCTTTGCTGTTCTGAGTCAGATTTAAATATGTTTCAAGTTGCAATGGTATTTCCCTCCAAAGATGACTGAAATTGAAAATCTTACTGTCCACCAGCTGAAGGCAGAACCTCAGCCTGGACCACTATTCCAGCTGCTTACTATCCAGAAAACAGAAAACTGAATCTATTTTTGAAAGGCAGGCATTTAATATCAAGGTAAAGGACATTCTTCCTGTATACATTTCCTTGCCAACCCACTAGCACAGTCAAAATTTTATTGGAGATCATTCAACACGCTGCACTTGGTTTTTTGACAAAATTATTATTACATCCTTATTATAACAGATTAATCACCTGTTCATAGACATTAAAATTTTAAGAAAATGGGGAAAAAATCTCAAAAAAAGGAAAAAAAAAGTAATCAGATCAGTAATGCATGACTACTACAATACCATGAACAGTTCACATGGGGATATGCAACCAGTGCAGGAAATCATGTTTGTACTTAACCCTACAACATCCTCTTACTTCCTAGTCATATTTCAATGAGAAAACAGTATTTCCAGAGCAATATGGTAAAAGTTTTCCATACATCCATCCTTGGCTTTTTTATTAGGGGCTGCATTCTTTTTAAATCAAGCACAGTGTTGCTGTGAATAAGGGTATTTCAACATGAGTGGTCTTATCAGCTTTCCAGGCAGCATGATGCAGACTGCAAGGGGTCAATTGGCCATTCCCTTCAGCATTTCTGTGAGTAGCTTAAGTACAGTTTTGCTAATGGCACAAACAATTCTGAATAATTACAAACAATAGCCAAATAAAGTTCGGGACCTTCTCTTTCCAAATTTATGTTATTTTCTTCTGCTATAGTTACGTTAAGATAATGTGTAGAAATATTTTGACACAGCCCCTGCTCTGCCACAATGATTTTTTAACACAAACATTCACTAAGTTTCAAATGTTACACCAGTAAGACTCTTTAAAAAGAGAGCTGCTTAAGTTTCTCTGCAAAAGAAGGGCAAGTCTTATGCTTTTTGGTTTTTTGTTTTTAGACATTTCTGTTAAAAGGAGATTGAACAAATAATCACTACTTTTACACTAACAATAAATTATATTTTTTTGCATATTAGATTTTAACAGCACAAGAAGCTCCATTTTCCCCCAGAGGGTATTAATAATATAATATTATTTAATATAATATAATATAATAAATATTATATTATATCATATTATATCATATTATATCATATTATATCATATTATATTATATTATTATATTATATTATATTATATTATATCATATCATATCATATCATATCATATTATATTATATTATAAGCCTTATATTTTTCATATCAGGAAGCAAATGCTTATAGCAATATCTTCACACCAAACCATGACCCAACCTATGACAACTTTTTTGAAGCCTTGTCACTTGCAAAATAGAGCAAACACATAAAATAACAGTTCCATAGGTGACAGATTGTAGGCTAAAACATGAATAAATATTCTTTATTCTTCCTCCCAAATGCTCTAAGCACAAATAAACCCCACATTTAAGGGCTAAGAAGAAGCACTCTCGATGTGGAGACTCATAACTTCCCTGCAGTCGAGTGTGGGACAGGTCCCTCTTTGGAAGGGTTAAGCACAGTTGGACAGTCTGTTGAACAGAATCTTCCATCAGAAGCCTTAAAAGCAGGAGTATATGAGGCTGTGGATTTTAATAACAAGACATCACTGACTCTTTTCAGTGGCACTCTGGGTAGGCAGCATAGCTTCTGCCTCAGAGCTGCTCTCTGAAGTTGAGAAAAGGGGAAAACTTGGGAACTGAGACTGGACTGTACAAAGGCAGGGTCAGTGTGTTAGTCAGCAAAGCATTAGTCAGCAAAGTAAGAAAAACTGCCGTCAAACTTTGATTGAAAGCTGACAACTGTAATCCTACTTAATAGCTAGACAGAAAGCTGTTTCTGTAAGAGTTCAACTGAATTTACAGGATGAATGGCCAAGAAGCAGCAGAAAGCAAATAATACTTACATAAAATGTGCTAGTTGAATTGCTGATTTCCATGTGGATGAGGCTTTTCTGTTATAAAGGGATATTTATCTATCTCTGTATTGAATGGGATACATGTAAACACCCTAGGAAAGTTGGATATCCAAAGTGGTTTTTATTCCAAGTACTAGAGGCATGCTGGCACTTGGAACTAGTCTGGAGTTAACATATAATGAAAGCAAATGTTTACAAAATCACAATCCAATCACTACATTAAAAAAAGGTTTCCCATTTTGAGGAATTTAATTAAATAGAATTAAGAGAAATTAAAAAATCTAAGTGATAATTTCCAATTCTCACCTGCTTTAAAAAGAAAAAAAAATAGAAGTTTTAATAAGGAAAATTTATTTACATCCAAGGTTTGAGAATGACTGCTACGAGCTACTGAGAAAATAAGATTTGTAAAGTCTCAGCAAATTATGGTAGTGGGAGGGTAAATGGCCAGTAATGGAATAAAACCTCGAGTCTTTAACTCAGCATTAACTATGATATAACTTACACTGATTTCACTGCCAGAATATAGAATGAATGCAGTCTTTTAAACAGCTTGCATTTCACCTTTTATGCTCATCTAAAACTCATTAAGAACCAATACAATAGCAAGCATTAGCTCTAGTCCAAGTAAGGGTATGCTGAAGAATTAAAAAATTAAAACAAGAAAAAACTTACTTAGGTAAAAGGTTTAAAAATGAGATGACAAGGAAATCAGGCATATGCAAAATGAACACGACCTTATGAATAGGTCAGTGCAAGACTAGATACCTTTTTTGGAATAGGCACAAATTCTTTGCTTGATGTATAATACGGCCACTTAATCACTGCAATCCCTTCAAACTCAGCTGCTGGAGCGTCTGGAGAATCCAGACACAAAATTTTAGTAGAGAGATTTCTGAAAAGAAGGTTACAATTTGAAACCTTCTCTTTAAATAAGAAATTTGAAACCTTCTCTTTCAAATAAGAAAAACTATGAAAAACGTTGACAGCCATTTTGCTCCCATTTCAGAACAGAAAATCACCTAAAAATTATTTGATAAATAAATTGATCAGTCGTTTTTATACAACATACAATTTGCTATCGAATTATATGCATAAACTTGTGTGCTTTCATAACAGCTAAACGCTGAGTATTTGTTAATCATCCAAATACCATATGCTTTAGCTCCCGGTGTTTAGGCTGGGCAATAAAACACAACAGTATTGAGTCTGTGCCCTGGATTTTGGTTAAATGCTCATATTAAGTAAAATGTAATGGAACAGCTATTTGTAAAATGAGTATTTAGATTTACATTTTCATCTAAATTAAAACTAAAGATGCATTGTGATCAGTCCCAGCTGATTAGCACTGTTTACCTTATAAGTAAATAAAGACACACACTTCATGATGTATGCTGCCAGAAGCTGCCAAATCAAACAAGGACTATGTGCTTTGGATATTCCATACCACTTTGTATATATCCAACTTCCTCCTATTAGGTCTTCATAGCTGTCCAACTTACAGCTAGATCTATTAGAAATATCAGAATAAAATTTGTATTTATGTTTTTAGCAATATCAAATGCACATGGAAATCCTTCTCTGTATATAGTTACATGACATCTATTACATGTTTTATGTTTCCCTGTTAGCATTTGCAGAGGAATGCATGCAGGAAACCAGCCTGCTGCAAAGAGTACTTGTATTTCTTTAAGGTAAACACTGATGAAACATTTGGAAGATTGAAATAAGAACAAGACATTTGTGAGACATAAAGGTATCACATAAAACTGTTGTGAATTAGAATAACATTGGCTGAACCCCAGAACAGATAATCCTTATAAACATGCAGGAATGTTGTAAACTGTATATGAATGTCAGTGATACACTACATTAGGAGATTCATATTACACTTGGTGCTCTCTAAGTCTCGGTCACTGGATTTTTCATGGCCTCAAAGATTAAAATAAATATAAGTAGTATCTTTGCTTCCTCCATTAAGACATTTTATGTACACAGTTTTATTATGCTGGACAGAGATACCAAAGTCTGTTTTTCCTTGAGCTGTCAAAGTACAAAAGAAATGCAGAAAGTCTTTGCACAGATGTAGTAAAGCGTTGGATTTTATCTCTTGGCAGGTGCTCAATATGCAGCCCACATAATCACATGTTAATGACTGGAGTATGTTAATCAGCATGCATACCTGATTCATTCTTGCCCAAGGAAAAAAAAATTTAACAATTTAGAGCATGTTAGTGCTCCTACTTTTGAAAAAAAAAAAAATCATGTCAGTATAAAGAATTCAAAGACTCCTCCGAATTTGCTTTATTAAAAAAAAAATGGAAATTTTAAGATAAGGGAAAAGAATAAAATGTTGACAGGTTTAGATGAAAAAAAAAAAGCTAAAAGACTTTTGTGATGAATTGAGGTGATGATCAATTCTATTCAAGCACAATTCATCCTAGAACACAGGACACTGCAAACAAAAGTAAACTACACAGTATCAAAAATAATGAAAAGTATAACAATGATGCAAAAATGAAAAATTACTTGATTCCTCCTAAAGTAAATTTACCACATAAAGCACAGTTTTGGGGAACTATGTTATTGCTTTTAATTTGAAATGTAAACATTTTTACGCTCAAACTACTGAGTACTTGATCTTTCCAACTTTTAGATGTACTTAATGTGACAGTTGCTGGGTACTCCTAACAAAGTCAAGTCAAGCACATATTGGAATGCTTTTTGAATCAAAACACTGCGCTATTGCACGTGAAATAATTTATCGTTCTAGTTAGATAAAAATTTCAGTGAACTACCTGACATCCAGAAATAATATTACAAGCATTACAGAACTGCTTTCAATCATCACAAAACTCAAATTTGTACACACAGGCAACAGCTGCATGAGCAATTTAGCAGACACAGAATTGCTAGAGTTTAGGGCATTTACATTTGGTGCCTTTTACATGCTCATATCCAGTCAAAAAAGGAATTAAAAATTCAAAACGTAATTCTACCTACAACCTTTAAGAATTTGAAGCCATGAATTTATATAACAACAAATTCACAGCATTTAGCACATATAAATATTTTTCAATGTTTTTTTTTTAGAAACGTGAGTTTGTTTTCCACAAAAGGAAGGACTTCCATCGAGGAAAGTTAATAGCATGGATGTAAGTGAAGGCAAGTGACAAGACAACACTTTTTTTTATAGCAGACACTACACATCTCCTGAACACCACTTGTTTCTGTCATTCTAATACCAGGACTTTTGCTAGAACTACACAAAATTAAATTTGATACTTGGTGATTTAAAATGTTTTAAAAATAACAAATACAGATACAAATCTCTTTTCCTCCTGCATATGCAAATATGCCATCAGGACTGCTGAAACGGATGTGCCGAGACAGTGGAAAGGTAGCATGCTTATCACTCTTTGGCAAGAAGTCAACAGAAGACAGAGACTTGACATAATTATGAAATATATGTCAATGTTCCCATCTGACATAAAACCCAATTAAAGAAACTTCATTCCTAAATCCAAAGGGTCCTTGAACGACGTTAAAAAAATATGGGAAAATGTAGTATATGTTTGGTGGTAATTAACATACATATGTATATTTGTGTGTTTTTCCTCAGTCATGGGAAATAACACACAATCTTTAGACACTGCTTGCAGCTGTGGTTCTTCACAACAGCCTCTTGCAGTAATACTTCATGTAATGGTAGACCGAAAACTTGTGGGTGCCCTCATTCTGTGCATGCACACACTGTCTATATAGTGCCTGTGGTGGTAGGCAGGAGAGGAATAACAGTGGGAAAAGAGCTTCCACTGCTCTTGTATTCAACATACCCACAGTGATTCTCCCCGAGCCAGTGAGATCTTCAGAAATCCTGCCTTTTGCCAGCTTGTCATAATGGGATTAGGCTTGGGAACACAATTTACCTCTCTCATCTTTTCAGTTTCAGTAGAAAAAGAAAGCAATTCTTAAAAATCTACTGTTTGGAGAAAGATTCTGGATTTCAACTCAAGCTATTCTGTGACTCTTGGATTTCAGTATTTTAAGGCTACTTAAATGTACTGTTCATAATAAGGACCACATCTAGCCTTTACAGCCATGGCAACGCACCAACCCATTTCCTTAAGTGGATCAGATCACTTGTCCATCTAATTTTGTAGCTTGTTGTTGGCACTGCTCTCTCCTGACAGGCAAAAATAAAAAAACTTCACAATTTACCTCACAAGCTGTGCAGAGCTCCGTATGAAGATAAGGAGCATCACTTGCTCTCCAGTGAATAAAGCGCAAATTACAATTCTCCATTTCTTTACATAGCTACCAATTAACATAATACTGGGATATAACAGTTTGATTACTATTAAATTTAGCATAAGTTAGACCTGTTGGCTTTCCATTCTCATCCTCTCTCGGTCTGTTGCCCCGAGTGAGGCGGCTTTCGGGTGAAATTTAGAAAATTTGGCTGTATTTCCTATTTGCTACGAAGTGTCCGTGGTAGAAGGCAGAAGAAGATACTGCTCTGTTATCTTAGTAACACTTTGACCTCTTCTCTACGGTTTACTGCAGTAAAATGATATATCTTCAGCCTAAAATAGCATTTATTTTCTAGTTGAACTACAGGCAACAATAAATACCCACATGCCAAGGTATTTTCATATTAAGTTATAGATAGAAATACACACGATCCTTTCTACTCAACAATATGAAATTACAGGTCTAAATCTTACAGTTGTTTTATTTTCTCCCCTCTATTACATCAATTTGGCTGGTGATACGATACTCGCAGTGTAAGTCATTACAGGTCTGACGTTACAGTTGTTACACATTGCTGAATCTGTCAAATGAAAAGGGAGCACAAAGGGAATTTCCAAATGCAGCTGCTATTTCCCATTTGTTAAATCCTTTTATTACACCATATAAGTACACAGCTGGGAAATACTACAGAGTGGGAGTTAAAACAAAATATTTTGGCTTCCAGACATTCAGAATACACAAAGGACTCAGTGGAAAGCAATGCCTGATATCAAAAGGGAGTGAAAGTTTGAAAACATTTCTAGCCAGTGTGGGGGTTTTTTAATGATAACACACAATGCAGTTTAAAGGTATCTTATATTACAGAAAGTGCTGCATACCATAAGTGATGAAAAAAATCTCTGTGATATTTTTCAGTTGAATTGCCCTGCTAGAGTATCTTTCTTCAGCTAGTTTCTGTACAGCCCTCCTAGCATGCATGCTCTCACAAATTCCAGTGATGTCCTGAGTAGTTTTAAGGGCACAAAGGAAGCAGGATTTTGTCCTTAATCAGGTATCACATGAAAAATAATCTTTTTCCTCCCCATATATTGACACAGCGATCTGTGAGTTTACTATCTTATAACCAGGCAACACACACTATTGATGCATTTTAATGATAGCACCGATGTCTTTACCTTCAGCATAAATGGAAGGAGCAGGTGCTTCCTCAAATCTGCTTTGAAAGGAACTGTCTGTGAAAGGTCAGAAAGCACTTATCTTCTGGGAGTTTGGTTTCATTAAGGAGAAAACCAATTGCTGCTACAGTATCTATCCCAAAAACAGTTCAACCCGCCTTCTAGAATTCACCTCTAAGGAAAGAAACTCCTCTCCTCACTTAGAGGAGTATAAAATTGATCTCACCAGGAAAACTGCAGGCGCTTTGGAATTTTTCCTAGCAGTATCAATGCCTGCTTGGAGACTGAGACGTTTCAGATAAACTTTACACAATTAATTGAGGCTTAAAGGATTTCTCACAAAGGACACAAGTAAGGAAAAGAGTCAAAAAGGTTACCCTAAATGACAGTCTTTCAAGGAGAAAAAGTATTTTTATACCACTTCACAGCAGTGATGTAACTAGTGATCTAACTCACCTAACTTGTGAATACACTGGAATCATGTTCTTTACATTTTAAACCTCTTTCAAGTGCAACCAAATAGCATGCCTTGAGAACTTATTTTTTCTAGCCAGACCTTGTGAATTATACCCAACTTTAGCTGGGCAAAAAGATCTGTTTGGTTTAGCTGAGAGCTACCTAAATAAGGATGACATACATTCACCACAAGATTTGACCCAAGGGAATTGTGGAAACTTCTAATGATTTTCAGGACATTCATCTGCGTACATGATGGAGTGTTCACTGAAAAAAGAGGGAGGGAAAACAGAGTGCTAAGTCACTCAAGTAAAGTTTATGCACCTGCTCTGAAACACGATAAGCTGGGTATTGATTCATGCCTGTCCGGCGGTACAGCAAGCGTTGACATGGTAGTGCAGCATTAAGAAGGAAAACAGAAATTGCACTATGGTGCTGTAAGCATAAGCTTAGTTTAGAGCAATGCCAATGAGTACAGATGATCACATGGCAGAGGGTTCTATCATTTTTGCTACTATTTCAAGTCAAAAGAACAGCCTGAATAAAAAGCAAATGCTTTGAGGGGCTCCCAGAGGTTAGGAATACCTTTCACTGGGACAGAAAGTCTCTTTTCATCTACAGTATTAGTGTTCTAAGACTGAAATTTCCAAAGTGCACACACCTCATTGGATGGGAAGGAAAGTGACAGACGAATTCACAGATTTACTTTTCATCAACTGATTTGATCAAAACTTTCTATTCTATATAACATACAAGCAGGTAAATTTTTTTCTGATGAGCTTATGGCATGATTTGTGCAAAAGAATGACATCCCACACACACTAAGGTTCCAGTTGAAAATTCTGCATAGAAGCCACATATACAACTTAAGACCTAACTTGCAAAATTACTTATCTAGTATCATTCTTCTTTAAAGCCTTTTTACATTTGAATCTTTAAAATTCTTTGTAAAAGTAGCCCACAGATTTAGGAATGAATATCTTAGGCCTAGCAGAAAGTTCTGCACTAGCTTAGATGGTGCACTGCAGATTAGGCAACACTCTCCTAGTTTGGTCTGATATTCTGAGTCAATTAGAATTTGAAAAGAAACCAACCAAAAATCAGTATTAACAGAATGGGTACTATTTAAGTGCTATTATTTACATAACACTTGAATTCTAGGTAACACAAAGTGCATGAAGATTTCCAGCCTCTATGTTGATTATTGAAATAAAATTATTATTTCTCCACAAATTTGAAATATTTGTTAGAAATATTAAAAAAAAAATCGACATTTTTTTTATTTTTTAGCTGCTGATTTGCACTGAAAAAAAACATCAATACCTCCTCTGTAAATATCTGCACATAGATATTTCATGAAAATGCAGAAGAAATTTTATGAAAATGCATTAACTGCATGAATTCAGTGTTTGCAAAAGTCACTTTATGGAGAGTGTGGAATTATTATGTTCTAAATTTACAGCACACCTGGGTACTGCACATACCTTAATTCTGTTCCTCATAAACACATTCAAGGAAAATAAATTGACTGAGATGTTGTGCCCATTCAGTCTTCATTCAGTCTTCTCATTTATTGCAGAGTTTTGGGGATGCATAAGGACAGAATTACAACTGCAAAATAATTTTAACCAGGCTACTGAAGAGAATACAGACAGTATTTCTGATCAGTTCTAATGTCACTTGTATAGAAACAAATGATCTAGGGCAGAAAAGCATGGCATAGTTACTCGAACACATTTCCCTTTCACAAAAAGTTATAATTTTGTGTAAATACAGCAGGATGATTGTGTCCCCTAAAATGCCAGCTTCTTTGTTGCAGTGTGAAGCTATAAGGTTGTGGATTTGGTGAATCCCTTTTCTGAGAGAGAAGTAAAAGAATACATTAAAGTTTCTTCCCTCAATGCAGCGCTTCGCAGATGACAAACAGTTGTGAGCTATACCCTCCTGTCAAAAATTAATGCGTGAATATATGACCTAGAGAGGTTATGACATAAATCAAGGTATGAATGAAAACATGATAAATAGATGCATTTCCTTTCCGAAGGTGAACTCATCAAATGACCTCATTCATATAGACTTGTATACTTAACAAGATTATACAGTTATAATTTACAATTATACCATATTGATGCAGATCTACTGCTAACACTAACATTTCAAAAGCTTCACACACTTGTACGATTCTACTGAATGTGTCTTTCAAAAGAGAAGCGAACAGCCTTTTAGGATACTAATTTAGAAAGCTAGTTCAAGAACTGTGAAACTCACCATTCTGTGTTGGGCTGAGATGACTCCATCCCACTCAGCATCTTGTTGGATAGTCGTGACTAGAGTTGGTAGCTCCTCAGAGTGAGGTTTGTTGTGCATTACATTATGTAGAGGCAGATGAGAGGTCGCGTGCTGATCACTGTTGCCCTCTTCCTTGTCTCGTGATGCTAAGTCCTGGGTCATTGTTTCCTCTCCATCAGCTGCACATGCAAATGGAGAGGTAGCCTGCTTGGAAGACATTCTTCTGCAAAATAAGAAAAGGAGACAAAACAAAAACGTTTGTGTCAAACAAAAAAAAATCAAACTCCAACAGCTCTCTAAGCACATCAGATAGAAGGTACGCTTGCTGTCATCAATTAAAATTAATCATGTGCAGTCAAAGAAAGTACTCTAAAAAGCACAGGTTTGGGGAACCAAATCCATACCACTGAGGTGAAGTTTCTGCTAATGTCCAGTCAGTGTCAGGGTTTAAGTAATGTGATGTCATTCTATTCTCTTAGACTTGTCAAACAGTATAATTTTCTCCAACAGGAAAAAATATATATATATATAAATAAAGTTAGCTTACTGTTATTTCCATGTTGATTCACCATAAGATTTCAAGTTTAAAACTCTTAGTCACATAAGTAAACTGAAGGTTATAAAGCAAATTTTGGGATGAGAAGGTCCCACATGTTTTTCAAATCCCTTTCCTTGCAAGCAGAAGTTGTTTTCTGCAGAGGTGGGAATTTTTCAGTCTCCTTAAAATAAGTCCTTCTTCTGTTTGTTTAAAGGTGTGTCTGATCCGTACCTATTCAAATTTTTATCTAGTTCTACATTTTGGAAATTGCTGTGATGCTCATGGGGAAAGTGAATGGTTTATCAAATGGATGGATAATAGGTGATTAATCTTTTACAGTTTGAACTAAATATCTGAAATAATTATGTTTCCTTCGATTTTAAACATCAAGTACAGGATATATTTCAACAAATTACTTTAAATGACCTAAAAGTCTAATGAATAAATGCATTGATTTATGTTAAATGTGTCTTTCTAACAGTGGTCTCTTACTACCATCGCATACGGAAACACCGCTTTCACCACAGTTTCTGCACTTACTTGGAAATATAACTGACTTCAATTCAAAATCTGAAAACACTTGGTTTAAAATTTCTAATAAGTTTAACTGCAACTGTTAAACTGTCATTAATTCTGAAACCAAATAGCTAAAATATATTTGCCATTTTCTGAGTTTTTAGTAACTTTAGAATATCCTGGGCACTGAAATGGCAGAGAAACTAAGGAAAAAGATCTTCACCTTAATTGTTTTTTAACAATAACTGATTTCATACCATTTCTTTAAAAATGCACAAATCAGTTAACATGGGAAACCACATGAGCATTTTTCAAATTAGCAAATCATTAACTTGCTAGTACTGTTTCTACAGACAAATAAATACTGATTAAAGGGTCTGGAAATCTGAGACTAACAGTTAAATTTACAAATCTGTCACATGCTTTCATGAATATTACAGTGAAGGAAATATCAAGTGCAAGGAAAAATAATTAAGTTAATTCCAATTTAAAAAGTGGTCTTTATGTAGCAGCCCATGTTTCACATAGGATTTAACAGCTAATGCTAAATTTCTCACAATTAATGAGTGAGCTTGGATTTACTATCCTACAGTGAAAAAAAATTAATATAGGATCAGCTAATCTAATTATGCACAGTTCTATATAAAAGTATTACAAGCTTTGAAGTGCTTTGAAACATATTAAAACACTGATACCTATTTAGAATAACTATTCTGTAAATAGAGATAATCCTGCTTATAACACTTGATACTGGTAGGGGAAAAAACATTTGCATTTTCTTTAGGGAAGCCTAAGTGTAAGTGGCAGTCTAATATCAATGCTGCCAATAAGCAGAACTGAGGAATTTAAACCGTGTATTACATTCTTACAACACTAAGGAATTCGTGTTGATGCTGCAGAGAACATGCCAAGAGTTCAGCAGCCAGCATTGCTGCATGTACTTCAAAAGGTTCTGGCTCATAATTGCTGTGATCCAAGATAAAATAAAAGGTTTACTTTCCCTTTTCTCATTAAAATAGTCACATTAATATAATCACTCACATGAAAATACATGTAATCTAACCACGCTCTATACAATTTGAAAACTAGGCATTAATGAAACTGAAAGTCACAATAAGGGATTTTCCTTGCTTTCACCTTCTCAACAGATTTGATTCCTGTTTGAAACTGAACGAGCTCCTGCAAAAAGCAGTAACTATGGCTGTTTCTTCACCATAAATTAATCATGACACAAAACTCGAAATGAAAATGTCTCTTAAGAATAATTTCAACTACTAACTGCACCGATGAATAATAGTGCACAATCCTAATTAAATGCAACTCTGCAGCTGCAAAAATAGGCTGAATCTGTCCAAAGCTACGAGTTGGCTTTAAAGGCTGGTTTGTTAGGGACTGTTTTCTTAAGGAAGGCTGGGCCCTCAGTCTTAATCAGCCAATAAATTATTTCCTGCAATTACATTAAATAGAAAATTATCTTCAAATTGGGAATGTTAATTGAAAATCAAAATTCAGACTGAAGTTTAGAAATTACATGCTGAATATAATTAGCCTAGAAAGGCTTCACCTCTATTTCATAAACAGGCTTTTGGTATTTCCTCAAGTGACCACTCAGTAAAGCTATCTGCTGGTAATGTGCTCGAGTGGAAGCACCTTTCCCCTGCCATGTATGCTAATAGACTTCCCTCTTCGCTGTGTTTTAAACAGATAAATACAAAGCTGTATTAATGTTCTCTTCTTAATTTGATTGTATCTAGGAAAGGGGACTGCCTTAACCTTAAAAATAAAATTGCACTGACAAAGTCACATTCACTGTCAATGTCGTGCCCGGCAACTTTTTTCTGCACTAGGAAAGCAGAATGGGTCAAGAGCAGACCTCAGGTGCTTTTGAGCTCCTCCGACCCATTTTCTCCACTACTGCCCTATGGTCAGGCACGTTTTCATGTTGGGATTTTCCTGTAACCTGTAGGCCTGCAAAGATGAACTCAGCAGGCCACCCAGGTACCTGCTGTCCTCATCACAGTTTTCAGAAGCCTGTTTCTCTTTCCCCAGCCTCTATACCTCTGCTGGAACTCCGGGAGCTAATGCAGCCATGATGGCCAGAGGTCTACACATCATGTTTCCTTTCCCGCCTTGACTGCTAGATTTTAAACACGGGGTGAAAGGGACAGAGATGCAGGACCCCGCTAGGTTAAGGCCTCCAGCTGCTTTTCTCAGCACAATCAGTAACTAAATCAATACCCTCACATGTACAGGTATTCTGGGGGTCCCAGGTTATGCTCCAAATATTGATTACAACAGGATTATGACCAGTTAAACTGCATAAACTGCGTAAATGCTGTGACTGGGTATCATCCAGGCAGTGACTTCCTGCAGGTTTTCACTCTTTGCACATTTGGTTTTACTTCAACAGGAGGAGTCAACCCATAGAAGTCCGTAAGGTCCAAGGGCAGAATTCAGCCCTCATCAGACTGAAGGGAGAAGGATGCGGATCACTTAAGTAGTTTTAAATAACACCAAAACACAGAACAGGTTGCGTTTAAACATGAGTTTGCGTTTAAGTCACAAGCACAAAGAACAACCCAGTCTTAAGCCATAATAACTGCACAACTTTATATTTAAAACGTTTGATATGCATTTGCTAAAATCCCTGGTGAAAGAACAAAAACAATATTAATAGTAAATATGGACCGTAAAAGCTGTTTGAAGTTTACTAATTTCCATTATGATTTACTTTTCCTCCTATTACCAATTAAATTCACTCAAATGAATAAAAAAAAAAACCCACAACTTTCTGATAAAAAAATATCTCCCTAGTTATAACCCCTGCAAACAGGGGTTTATAATGGAAGTGCTGACACAACCCTAACTACAGCAGCGCAAATGGTGCCGCTATAATACACAAAATCAAGTTCTATTATTCTAAACTATCCTCGCTCGGGGGGTTTTCTTTACTGTGCTCCCAGACAAACTGCTGAAGCATGAAAAATTTAAATGCAATCAAGTGGGTCCAATTCTACTTTACTAGAACAAGTGTCTACAGTGGTACAATCTTAAAAGAAGATGCAACAGATTTGTTTGGTGCTTTTCTTTCTTTTTTCTTTTTTAGCTGTTTATTTATAATACTGTGCAGTGGAGATAAAATAAGAGAGGAAATTACACTCGCATTATATCAGTATATTGATTACACAGCACACAATCAGAAAGAAAACTACATTGTGAAATTGTTGCTTTGGTTAAATTGACAGATTAGCTGAACACTGCAATCACTAAAGGTAGAAAATATACCTAATGGGTAGGAAAAAAGGTTGGAAAAAGCCCTAATTATCTGGAGTCCTTTTGCCTGCTCAACTTTGAAAATTAGAAAAAATCTGCACTTTGATATTCCAAAACTAGAATAAATACTGTCTCATTTTGAACTTGAAGCTGAAAAAGAATGGCAAAGAATCAAAGGCAAGGAATTGAACCCCATTTTCAGCCAGCCTCAATATCAAGTTAGTAAAGCCAAAAGTGTAGGGCTAAGCATTTTACCTATGTACAACTAAACAGATGGCTCTATTACATATATGATATAATTTTTATGTTAATCAAGAAAATTAATTTTCTCTGCTCCAATGAGATAACTACCACTTAGATTCTCAAAGCATCAGTTTTCCTTCTTTCTACAGATATTGTATTACACCTTTCTAAATGCAAACAATTATACTTTTTCCTTACTTTTTCTTTTTCCTAAGGCTTTTGTATGGTTTCTCCTTATCATTTCTTTTCTTAGCTAGATGCTTTAGAATCAGGCTATGAAGCACCATCACTGATAACAATGGTACAGTAGACCAGTCAGTATTTCAAAAGTATATCAACTAAGCAATAACAACAAGGTAAATGACAAAGCAGACCAGGGCAGAGAATAGTTTTTGCTCTGCTCTGCCCTCTCATAAGCGTTCAGAAATATCTCCACTGCAGCCACACAAATGACTACATTGTAATTCTGGAATATCCAAACCAATTTTAAACAAGCTTTTTTCCGATAGCACTCCAACTGCAGTAGCATGGTACTCAGATGGACTAATTCATCCTGCTTTACTGACGGCAGTATAGACATAACCCAGGTCTACAGCTCCAACAGTAGATTGGAATCCGATTAGATTAGAAATACATTCACTTACAGAGCTTTTATGAACAGTCTCCATTCCTTTTCCCCAAAGTGCCAGATTAAAGTACTTAAGTGTATGATTAACTGTAAGTGTGCAAGCAGTCCACTAATTTCAAATTGGAATACTGTTTCAAAAAGTTAAGCACATGTCTAAGTGCTTCAGTGACTCCAGAACTAAATAAATTAAAAGAAACCATTTTTAGAAGTACTCATAACCTTTTAAATACTTCCTTCTAAACTTTTACACTAACCTGGTGTTCGTGAAAAGTAAAAAGCAGCCCTAACAGCTTAGCCTGCTCCCCCCTCACTCTAAAAGTGCAACAAATGCTCGCATTTCTCTCATAATTTTACAAATGACTTACAGGGCCCTCCCTTACACAGTCAGCACTCAGATTTGCAATAAAATAAACACACTGCAAATTCGTCTTTGCCTGCACTGCCCACAGCATCCTGTTTAACACCCACGGCCCAGCAGCTTACCAGTCAAGAGCCCTGTATTTTTCATGGATTCTCAGACCTCTTCCAAGTCTCAAGTGTATGCCCATGGAGCACTCTTTATGCAATCTGTTTTGCAGTGGAATTTTGTCTAACTGTGGGCTTGATGAAGCACGGGACAAATTGACACCACTGCCCACAAGTTGCTGGAATAATTTAATTATTTCTATCTGAGAAATAGTTTATCATAGTTGAAATATTCATGAAAACCAATCTCTGTTTTTTATGCACATAGGTAGCACTTACAGTAGTAGTCAGACTGACTTAAAGAGAAATTAAAATGCTTTGCCAATAACCCAAACATTTTGTAGCTTTGCCTCTGGAAAACAATGCTGCGTGGACACACTAACGTAATTCATTATAAATCTAATGCTGTAATCTGCCTGCCATTTTAGAATAAACAGCTATTTCCTAAAATTATGAAATCTCATATCTGATTTCAAGGAGCCTTAGGAACACAAATGAACAAGCAGTAAAAGACTTCAGTCTCCCAGGGCCCCACAGCCTAACATAAATCCCTGTATATAAAATTTGTATAAAATGACAATACAGCAAAGGAAGGTCTCCCATTTTCTGTTTCCTCTTTGGAGCCACAATAAGGCCTTACACAAATCAGCTCATCACCCTCAAGCTCTTCCTAGGTTTTATTTTGCAGAAACACTACAAGAATTAGTTACATATCAATCATAAACAACATTTCAACGTTAGAGAGTTTAAGGTTGTCAGAAGAAACATTATGAATTACCCTGGAAATAAAAGTTTGTGAAAATTCAAGAAATGACAGCAGTATGTTAAATGGGCACCCAAATCTCTTGCTGAGATAAGCGTCAAGCTAAGCAATGCACTCATGGCTTCCAAGATATACACACAGAGCTATTCTTGCATTTGTTTTCCCAAACCAGACAAATTACGCTTCTGTTAATAGATATGAACACGAGTCACTAAGTTTGACTTCAGGTTCAAACTTCCTCAAAACTCACAGAGCTTGGAACAACATTTTACGATACTTCTTACTCATGATCAAACAATGTGAGAGCTAACGGCCCTTTGGAAATTTTTTGGAAAACCTTTCTCTTTCTGCCATTAAAGTGAGCTGCTGCAGCCATGTAGCCACAACAAAATATTAGGGGTGGGGAACAAGTTCTTGGCTGTCCATCCAGTTGTTGAAAACGTTTAAATGGATGCAGCTAAACAGCCTCACTGCCCTCGATGACTTTTCAGTGAAAATCTGAAGTGTTTACTTGGAGTCATAAAATGCTAAAAATAATCCTACCCTTCTAGTAGGCTAACTGTTCCATTCTCTCTATTTACTGCCAGGAGTTTTCACTGAACATGCCAAAGGTGAACTCACATTGAAAGTAGTAAAGGGCAGTGAAAAGAATAATCATTTAGCACCTGGGCTGTGCTCATCTTCAGTCACTGAAGTTAATATTTTCTATAGTTTATATTTAGCTGACAATATTCTTGTCACTTTATTTAAACAGCTTGAGACTGTTCTTTGGACTGGAGCTCATATGCCCTGGAATGCTTTGAGTCATGAATTGTTTCTCCTGATAATGTTACATCACGTAACCACCTCTGTTTAATTGGTTGGTATTGGCCTCTCAGTGACGACTGCCTTTAAAGTCCTATGACTACACCATGTGTCTCTGGATATCCAATTTCCTACTGTTGGAAAAGGAAAAAAAGCGGTACTGACTTCCAGCTATCTTTACCAATAACTATGGGAACAAGAGGGGACATGCCAAGAACTTATCCATCAGCAACTTATTAGGATTTGTTGGTTTAGGCAGCAAGTAACAGAATATACAATATAAATAAAAGCAATTGTTAACAATAAAATTAAAAAACAATGGTTGCTATAAATAGGCATTAATTCACATATTTTTATGGAATACAATAACTTAATTGTTTAGATAAAGGATTACGTAAGTGGTTTTGATAAAGGATGACTAAAAATACAAGAATTTATTTTAGCACATTTAGACTTGGAGCTGAGAGTGTATTCAAAAGACTAGATTTGTTTTTTTCCATAATAAAGCCAGTTAAGGACTTGCTCTACTAATTCAAAATTCTTTTGACCAAACCTAAACCTGGAGGGCAAGGAGTTCCTAAAAGTTTCACTAAATCGTTTCAGTGCTCTATGAGACATCAACTTCAGTGGTAAAATACAGCGTTCTGAACCTTTTTTATTCCACCAGATAATCTTTAGGAGGTACTATGATGCCATGTGCTAAGTTACATACTAAATTTACCATCCTACAGGTGCAAAAACACAAGGTCACGTGCCATTCCTCTGCACAGCTTAATACAGAAGTGAAACGTTTTGTCTCCAGTCAGGCTTCCTGCCCCTCCCTCTTCCCAGTCTTCAGAATTCTGGTTTCTCAGTCAAGCAGATCAGCTCGGCAGGCACTGAGGAGTCTCAGTTTCAGGCTCCCCTGTAACCAGTTGCACTAAACCACCTAATTAGTACCTCCATGTAACACGAAACAACAGCTCTGCAGCTTAGTTACGGACTGTCTTTTTAATCAAAACCTTACACTACAAGTCTAAAAACATTTCTAGCAGTCAAACTACTCCTGATTCAGAAGGGGTTACGCAAGCATCAAAGCAGTTAAATATAGGTGCCAAACCATATTGCCAGGAGCCCTTAGTACCCTGAGGTAGTGTTACCTGACAGCTTGGTGAATACAAAATTACTTGTTTCTCCAACTGAAGACAATCAAATTGTCACCTTCCATTGTAATAATGCACAACTGGGGAACAGCAAAGTGCCAACATAATTACCAGGAAGAAAACAAAATGTAACAAAAATATCAAGTCTAAATTTTTTCTAAAGGGTAAACACATCCATCTGTCTGTTCACAAAGAAAAGTAGGAGGGATTTTATTTTTACTATCAAATAACGCAGTGCTATTTAGCAATGAGATTTATATGCCTTTACTAGATGAAAAAGAAAAACAATTAAGGAAGGTGATTCAAGACTCACTAAAAGTAAGGAGAGCTGTGGTAGGATGGCACCTGTGCACATTTAAAGTGTTGCACGTGTGCGTGTGTATCTGCATTATGATTATTATAAGCTCACATATATGAGGATTCATACAAATTAATTCTGACTGGCATATGGCATACTTTGGCATGAGCTATAAATGACGTGCCACTTCTGTTTATTTACTTAAATGACTTCGGTCTAAGAACTGAAAGTGAAGTTTGAACTGCAGACTGCCTCAGAGCTGTGACTTTCAGAGTACTAAAAACCTAATAAAACATTTTTGAAGGGGGGGTAATCTGACTGCACGAGAACTAACATTTTTACTATAGATTTCTTAAGATTATTTAGCAAGCCTTCACAGTCAGGAGCGAAATTCTGGTAATGCAGAGATCTCATAACCAGAAACGCTTTTATATCTACAGGAGATCTGGGTATCCTATAAAATATAAAAGCGTATCCAGGCCAGGGTATATACTTGAAAAAATATTTTCATCTAGATCATAGAAATGAAGCTAAACTTAAATTCTTGTTGAAAAGCTTGCATTATAGAGTGATAACGTGGGTTATATTTTCCTTTATCAATATTCTAGTCACTGTGAAAGTTCTTGAACATTTACTGATTCAAAAGCACATGACCTTCTCATAATTCTGAAGTTTCACCAGTAACGGAGTAGTTACAAACCGGAGAAAAATAAAATATGCAAACCCACACCTCTGACTTGGACATCAGTTTTTCTCTGAAGGAGTACTCAAGAAGGGACAGGAAGCTTTTTTCCACACTGCCCAATCACACCAGGGTCAGATGCAATCCTATCCCATAAGGAGAATGAAAGCATAGTGACTGCTCAAGTATATTGCTAGCCCTGCAGAAGCAGTTAAGGCTCCACATATCCAAGAATGCCACTGACAACTGGTTACAAGTGCTGTGTCCACAGGAACTTGGCTGCTGCAAGGTTCTTGGTTGGCACCATCAGTACCAAGAGGCTGGGCTTTCCGGCTGAAAGCTGAACACCAGGTTGGGCTAGCAATCCTTGCTCTTGGGCACTATTCTGCATCATACAACACTGCACCTTCTCATCCACTACCTTCAAGAGTGGATACTCTCCAGCTGACTCCCCTCATCGTGGCACTGTTTGTAAGGGTTACACGGCAAATATAGGAGCATAGATCAGAATATGGGTCAGCCAGAACAGAGGGAAAAACGTAGTAAAGACTCACAAGAATTACGAAGTCACAGGCATTTTGATCAGATACAACTAAACTAGTAAAAACGCCCCACTTCCTTTCCACAACTGAGAAGCTGAAGTTTTTGTCATCTAACAGGCTTTTGTGAGGCAACACTGGGCACAGAATTTTGTTGTTTTTTGAATGCAGGCTTACACAATTTGATTTTCACGTATGCACACAATGGCAACCCTAAAATGTGCTTATAGACCCTCTAGAGAAACCACCTGATTCACCGGTGATCTGCAGCTACTACCGGGATGAAGGAAAAGTGTTAGAAAAATATTACAGGGGATACCATGCCTAGCTGAAACTACCTGGGAAGTATTTCAGAAATATCTACCTCAGATTGCCACTGTGGTCAAGAACAACAGCACAGCAAATTCTGTCCTTCTTCCCACCAGCACTCCACTGTTTAGGCTACTCAAGTGTGAATAGGTGGGAAACCAGTTTTTAATGTGAATTTATTTCCATGTGAAAAGACTAAGATAAATAATTGAAACAGACTAAAGAAAAATAAATAAATAAATAAAAATAAAACTACCTAAAACTAAAAATAAAACAAAATATTATATCCTCTATTAATTAAACTAATCAGTTGTCACTAAGAAACGTAAACAATTTAAAGTTCAGTGTATTGAGACTTTGAACCTCCTATCCTTTTCACAAGGTCCACAGATGAAATCTATGCCAATTTTAACTGCCTTTTCCTTCTAAAGAAGCCTACATAAAAACAAAGAGATAGTTATTCATAGTAGGACGTACTAAACCAACCATTTCAAGTATTTTCATCATAATTCAGTAACAGAAAATCAGATTATACTCCAAAACTAAGCAGCTTCCCAATGCAAGGTTTTTTATTATTATTATTTTTAAGGGCTTCATTAGAGTATTTGCATAGGTGTTGAAAAGAAACAGAGAATATTGAAAAAGTAATTGTCACAAGTAAAACTGACACAGCACCACCATTCAGATTGCAGAGAGCAAGCAGTTTCTGCATACAGGGCTCAGAAACCGCATCGACTAGAAAGAAAGCTACAAAATTTCCCTGTCTTCTGGTGTCTGATCTACAAAATGCCACAAAATTGTTAGGAAGAAATAATTTGCAATAACTGAGGACCATCAACTATCTAATTTTCATCTGATCTGTAACGAGTAGAAGGAAACATGTAAAGCAAAATCAGTCACAAGGGGAAAGGTGAAGAGTGCCCAAGCTTTCAATTGCACCCACATTTCCAAGCGCTCAAGTTCCATTTCAGTATTTCTGTGTGCCAGAGAACACCATGAAATACAGCTACGAGAATAAAGAGAAAGCCAAAAACCAGCACACTAACCAAAGATCCAATCCATTGAAGTTCTCCCTAGATAATTAGAAAGCAAAAAAAAACCCGAATGTCTAAAATGCAAACCTAAAATGTTGTCAGTGTGTTTAAACGTTTTTATCATTAGCATTTAAATTTAATTAGATATCTTAGAAATGATTTTAGCTGAAACACTGAAATATTCCATTATAGCTTGAGATGCAGTATGTTTACCACTGAAATACACAGCTCTCTGTTGTGGTTTTCATCTCCGACCCATTTTTCCTATATTTTAAGGATAAAACATATGATATGCATATGTAAAGAAGTCTCATCGTTTCAAACAGTGTCAATTTTTGCTCAGGGCTATATTTTGTAACAGTTTCCCACTTATGTTTATCGGTAATAATTTAGAATAGACACACAAACAGTACATCCTATGAGCAGACTATTTGAATAACAAAATCTAACGGTTCTGTTTTCTCGTGCACATTTGTTGATAGCTCAATCACCAATTAGAAAAGCACTGCTACACAGAATGTATAGCTTTACAGACGTTCAGCTGGTACAGCCAACATCCTTACCATGAACCATCAATGAAACAGTCCAACGTCTGTGGTTTTAAACCAAATGGGAGTAAAATTGAAAAGAAATGGATCTTTCAATCTAGAAATTATGACACAGGCTAAGAATTGTTGCAGACTTTCAAGTTTGGTCCAGATCCTCAGACACTGTAAATCAGAGCAGCTGTACTGAAGTTAATTGAAACCTCTTTATTCATCTGAAGATATAGCCTTAACAACTTTTCTTGGCAGAGAAAAAAATCAATTGGGCCCTATTGCAACATGAAATGACTATGTTTACAGTGAAAAACTTACTACCATTACTTTATTACTGCAGATCACATGCCATGATAATACTCTTCCAACCACTCATCAAAGATAAATGCAAAAAGTGGTAAGGCACACTGTGAGTACTAATGACTATATGTATTTCTCTCATTACTTTTTCAACTTATTCCTCTTTAGCCAATTCAGACTAACGAGATCTCTTCACTTACACAGACAAGCACTTTTAGAAAAATTACAGAACTTGTTTCTCCAACTGGCAAACGTGCCAACATCAGATGATAATTCTGGGGAGAATCAAACACACACTAGAGAAACAAAACCAGTTTTAAGTTTTAATATGAACACAGATTCTTATGTTACTACTTGGCAAACCACTGCAGTCCAGCAGCTCCCACAGAGCAAGGTCATGAACGAGATGGGGTCATCCAAATACAGAAGACCCCCAGCACAGCAGGCGCAGGCTCTATGCTAATTATACCAGCCCACATCAGCCCACAGCAACAGCTCTGAAGCCTTTCCATGACATTAATACCACACAGAGTGGGGCTGAGAGGACAGAAGCAGGGGAAGCGCCCATCACCCTAGCTTTGTCCTGGTAAAAACAGTGTTTTAATAAAGGAAGAATGGAACGGCTTTTTCAGTTATTTTTCTGCTTAATCATTTTTGATCACTGGAGTTTGGGGAGCTGCTTAAGGCAGGGAAAGACTGTCAGACACCATGGCAGAATCTGGAGTCAGCAGGAAGGTGCAGGCAGGAAAGAGGCATGTTTGGGGCAAGATCTCTCCTCCTTTCAGCAGGGCGGGCCACCTCCAGAGCAGGTGCCTCCATTGTGAGTTTCCCTTCTGAGCTATTTTATCACAGAAGGTGATGAAGCAGTCTAATATTTGGCAATCAGCACAACTTCCCGTGTTCCACAAATCTCGAAATATTTTCACCTTTACTAACCAACTCTCCCAGCACTCACACTTTACAAAGGAAGAAACTGGGACATGGTGACTTTAATGAATTAACCCATAGAAACAAAGGAAGCCAAGAGCGTGCAAGTCTGACTTGCAGCCTTCCTCAGTTCCCTATGAGAGACATAATTTGCAGCAGAAGAAAAGTCTCAAATCAAGTTCATAACATGATCATAACTGAACAAGTCTCTTCATA